>NC_056728.1:3287290-3322290 GCF_019279795.1 Protopterus annectens | reverse complement strand
TGGGCCAGTGTAAGTTGCCCTGAAGCTTTGGAAGCTGGATATCCTTGTAGGATATGACATGTATAGCTTAGGCTACTGCAGCAGTGATACTTCTGTCATCTACTATTATGGTAAGTTTACTTATAGACCTGCACTTATTTTAAGGGTTTATAACCTTTTCTGAGTGTTTTATTGTGTTTTGGCAATACTTGGAAGTCTTTCCCTACTGGGGTCCGTTTCAGAGAACTTCTGTAAATTGGTTCGTGCTGCCATAATCGCAAGTAAATCATGGCTGTTATTTTCATTGATTTAAAGTATTATTTTGAATATTTTGATAAGGAAACTTAGTTTTCACATTTTTTAATCACAGCTTCATGTACGTAAGTGAATGGTTTAATTTGCTAACATTTTAAATGATTTTTTTGGTTTAAATCGCAATTTGGCACCATTTTGTTTCTGAAACATTTCTAACAGAAATTTTTATTAAGTTTATACTTTCTAGTCTAATACTGTTTTACTGTATCTCTTATTAATTTGGGTTAATTATAGACGTGTCTTAAATTTGGATTCAGTTGGGACACTGTTTTAGCACCCTTTTGTTTAGGGAACATTACTGAGAGGACTTTTTATTAAGTTTATTCTTAATTCCTTGTCTAAGACTTTTTTATACTGTTAATATTTTTGAGCTCTTTATAGCCTTTATGTCTTTATTTTACTGTCCTTTGGAACATAAATTCGTACTTGGTGTTAGATTACTGAAACTGCAATCTTTTTGCTTCCTTGCAGTATTCAGAATTGTGTCTCTAGAAATAGACTTCAGATGTGATGTTGTCATTGTCACCTTTATTCTCACTTGTGGGTCAGATCCGATCCATTGAATCCATCTCGGTCTTTTTCAAAAGCTTGAGGCCTTCAGCAAAACTCATGGGCATTCTCCCTTGCCCATAATGCAGTTACCCAAACCCTCGGATCCCATTTGCTGCTCAGCGAAAGACATGGTCCTTCCAGGAAACTCTGTGTTAAGTAAAAGTATATTTATATATTTGTTGTATTTTCTACTGCATTAATTGACTTTTGTGCTTAGTCTTCTGTTTCTTAGTAATTCCCTTACCCTTCTTAGTCCAGTTTTTGTTAAGTACGTTTGTTTTTGCTGTATCTCCTCCCTTTCAATGTCCATTCAAGTTAGAGGACATTCTTTAGCTCCAATTCTACATTTAAAAAAAAAAAAAAAAAAACTTTCTCTGTCTTAAATTTTCTCGGTTTCCTCAGTCTAGTTGACATTTGTTTTTAGTTAGAGGGCGCGTGTGTGTGTGTGGTGTTTTCTTTTTTCTGAGGCTTGCCTGTGTTTGAAATTAGCAGTATGTCTGTAAACAAGATTGGAAACCCTTAGGGTTTAAAAAATATAACAAAACTGGGAAAAAGATACTTCTACTCAGTCTCATACAGAGTCCTCAGAGATGACCTCTGTCTGGCATACACAAGTAGTTTTAGACCCCGCCTTCATGGTAGTACTGCATTTCCGCAAGTCAGGCTTCACTCAAGTAACCTGCGCACTTGACCTCAACCTGGTCTGTGACATCAGTAGGACTTGTTGGCAGGACAGATTTGTGTCCCAGAGTCTCCCCTTTCTGTGGAATAGACTCCCTCTCCATGTCAAGCAGAGTACCTCATTAACCCTTTTTAAGTGTCATCTGGATAACTGGATGGGGAAAAAAAATACACCCCTGGGATTTCACCTGTGTCCCTGCTGGACAGGGGCATCGGGAGCTGACTTGTAAGGGCTCAGGGCCAATAACTTAGTAGCTTCCTATGATCCTAAGTAATGCACACAATTTGTGTGTGTGTATTGATTGGGGCCTTTACATTTACAGGAATCATGCTCTGTTTGCCATGGCTTCAACCAAAGGGCCGTTATGAAGCGTACAAAAAAAACTAATATTTAAAGGTTTACTAAAAACTCCTTTTTCTGAGGCTATTTCACCTGAGTCCTCTAAATGTAATAAATCATCGGTTAAGTCTGAGAAAACTCAAAAGCAACCTTCATAGACTCCAAGATCATCCTCAGAGCCAAGACAGCAAGTACCTAAACTGACTGCTCCCACAGCTTCTTTAGAGCAGCCAGTAGCTTTTGTATCCAAGAGGTATTCAGAGCAGTCTGGACCATCTGCTCCGACCTATTCGGCTCCCACTGAGTTTAGACTTCGGAGCCATTCTCCATCATTGGAGCCTTTGTCTTCTCTGCTCCCATCGCCAATATTGACAAAATCGGGATCCCCTACCTTATCTAAGTGATCTACTAGGAAGCTTGTCCAATGATGATTTGGAGAGGGGTAGTTCAGAGGCTTATGAAGACACCGGCTTTGGCCAAGGTTTTACTGGATCCAAGTCTAAAGGTATCGGATTTGAGAAACTGCTCTCGATTGGCGCCCATTCCTCCTGAGAGCTGACCACTAGTATTAGAGCCGGAAGATTCGGATGTCCAGCTAGATGTTCTTCGTGTTTCACTGTTGCAGTAACCACATTTGGGTTATCCCTGCAAGGGTAGCCCTAAGTCGATTTCAATTTCTAGTAAATTAAAATTAAAAGTTTTTTGACAGGTGACCAGGTAATATATAAATCTAATTGCCATCTTGTGTATACCTTTATATTATACTTAACAGTGATTTAAAGTAATTAGGTAAACCTAGGTATGATAAAAAAGCATCTGTTCAGATTTTCAAGGAATTTTTCTTTGTGTTGTTTATGAGCACTGTTTCTTATTTATTTTTAAATAAGATTTATTTGGTTTAAAACAACTAATTGGTTTTACAACTAACTTTTATGGTTGTTTTTATCTTTGAAATAATATTTTTTATGCTTTATACTTCTGTCAGGAGACTGGTTGCTGCTTTTAGTATCTCATTGTCAGTACTTAAATATGTAATTATTCTATTTACCAATTATGCCAACTATTAGTTGATTAATTTATTGTGCTTAAAATCTATGTATGTAAGTAAGGGGGTTACTTGTTTTAATTGTCTGATGAAGTTTGGTCACAAGTACCAAATGAAAGCGCTTTCTTTGTGGTAAATAAAAGTTGGGTCGTGCAGCTGGTGTTCCTGGCCTCATCTGTTGGATTTGTGTTTGCTAGCCCTCAGTCGGTCCGAATAACAGAGGCTTAGTATTTCTGCGTCGGTTGCCGTCACTCAAGGATGGACGTCAGGTCGTCAGTGGCATAAAATAGGGCAGCCCTCGCCATTACATCAGTCTTTCTTGCCAAGGAGCCCGAATCAGAAGCCGTTCGCACAAGTGCCGGTTGGCTGCTACCTGAGTTTTTCATTCTGAATTGAAGTGGAAGCCTTCTAAAGCTAAGTACCCCATTAGGGATCCTTTTTTCTTGCTCTAACCGATGTCAGATAAAGTTAACAATTGTCTCGCCTGTGGAAGGCAAATACCACACTGAGACTTTCATTCTTACTGTGTCACTTGCTTAGGCCCAGACCACAATGTCCCCCACTGTCACTTTTGTTCTTTGTTCAACGCCAGAGCTATATGTCGTCGGGCCCTTATTGTAGCTAGATATTTTCACACTCAGTCCTTGAATTCCAATATGGCTTTAGTAAGCCATGTGACAGCAGATCTTCCGAAAAAAAGTAAGTGTAAAGACAGAGACCATACAGGTCCAAAACTGCCGACGGTGCTTCCATTAAGCTAGTCATCCATTCTCTGGTCCTCACTGAGGTGCTTTCGCAGCCCCTGATTCCCGCTTCTGCGGATTCGCAGGCCACTACCAAGACCCATTCAGAGTCCAGTATGCCACGAGACTCTTCAGTGATTAAGGAGCCACTGAGCAGGCACCAGTTTCTGAGGAAGTATTTTGCACTACCGATTGTCGACACAGACCGACTTCTTTTGCGTCTACCTTTCTTTCGAAAACTACAGAGTTTCTAAAGCCCAGCATACGAACCACACCCAAGAAACCGATGACCCAATCTCAGGCACCTGCTTCCTTGCCTCATTCTCAGATGCTTAAAATGGCAGAAGACCATATAATGCTCATCAGGGGAAGCCAGGCTACCTCTTCCAAAAGAAAGAGATTTGTCCCCAATAGTTTTATCTGAATAGGAGTCTGATGACTCTGATGCATCTGAATATGAAGGTATGCAACCCCTCTCTGCTTATGAGGATTTTGATGCAGAGGAATCCATCCATTCAGCCCCTCCAACCGAGGACTTTTCCTTTGGGGAAACCATACATGCTTTAAGGGAGCATTTCCAATGGGAATGTCAGGACTACCCTCAGTCAAAAAAGAGACTCAGGGAATTCTTAGATCTTCCACAGCACAGAACCTCTGGCCATTCCTCCTGTCCTGGTTGTTGTGGATGATGTTTTTATGGAATCCAGTTTGAGTCCTGACACCATTCCTCTTGCTCCCAGGAAACCTAATAGGTACTATAGAGTTCCTGACTCTCACAAATTTCTTTTCAAAAATCCTACTGCTGACCCCAAGGTTATCTCTCAAGGACCTAAAGAAATTAAAGCAATGTCTGCTAAGAATCCCACCCCCTCAGATAGGGATTCCCACGCATTAGACAGATGGGGTTAAAATGTGTACACCTCTGCTACTCTTGCTATTAGAGCACTAAATTTTCAGTTCCATATGCTGTGAAATATCAGCAACATACCATGGAACTCCTCAAACAAAAGATGTCATCTTTTCCTGCTTGTGCAGAAAATAGAGTTACAAGAGCTTTAATGCATTCTGCAAGTGAAGAAACTGAGTACACCTTGCAATGTGGTTTTGATGCCGTAGAAGCATTTTGCAGGGCAGCAGTCAGTGGTTCTCCTTAGAAGGCATGCTTGGCTTAAGGAACAGCCCTTGCCAGACCATGTCATATCCATATTATTGGACGAGCCATTGCGCAAAGACAACTTATTTGGCACCAAGCCAGAGGAGGTCTTAAAAAAGTTGGAAGAAAATGCTAAATCTATGCTTTTTGCAGGTCCAGCCACCCAGGTTCAGTAGGCATTCCCCTCCAAGCACTGGTCCTTTCCTGCCCCTTCAGGTCAGCTCAGCCCAGACCCCAGACAACAGCCCCAGGGAATGCAGAGATCTAAGCAATGGAGTTCCTCCACTTCAGAACCAGGGAGTGCTAAGCCACCCCCTCATGGTAAGAACCTCACAATGAATTTTACACTTCCTCCCCCTGCCCACCTTGCCCCTAGGAAGAAAACTATCCTTCCACGCAAGCACCTGTGCCACTGTTATGAACGACTGCTTTGTTCTCAACATAGTGTCCCAGGAATGCAAATTTTATTTCCACAATTTACAAACCCCAAAAAGGTTCCCAGATCTTCCCCCAAACCAGTGAGCAGAGGCCAAAAAGCAAGTCCTTTCTTTGCTCTCTATGAGGGCAATAGAACATGTTCCTGCAGAACAGGTAAGCCAAGGTTTCTACTCCAGACGCTTCCTGGGACGCAGAAAAAGAGGGCACCTGGCACCCCATCCTCGATCTATCCATTCTAAACATCTTTCTGGTGATACCAAAATTCAAAATGCTCACCTTCCAGCAGCTTCTAGCTATGCTCTCCAAGGATGCTTGGTTAGCCACTCTAGACCTAAAAGAGTCCTACCTACACATCCCAATCGGGGAATCATGCAGGAAATCTCTACATTTTGGGGCAGGATCACTGCACTTTGTTCTCTGCACTTCTTTTTGGCTTATACTCTGCTCCCAGAGTTTTCACAGAATCTCTGGCTCATGCCATTGCTTTTTGCAGTCAAAGAAATATTCAAATTTACTCATACTTGGACGACTGCCTGATTCAGGCAGACTGCCAGGAAAAGCTGCTAAAGCACCTGATCTTTGTAAAGGACCTACTGACCTCCCTGGGGTATACTGTCAATGAAAAGAATTCCAAACTAGTACCCACCCAAAAAAATTGTATTCCTGGGAGGAAGCCTGGACACAAGCAACCCAGATGGCATTCCTTACACCAGAAAAACAAACCTACCTGACAGCGTACTTCTCTCAACTAGCCACCAGACCTCAGTTATCCACAAGGAAAATCCTGTAAGCTCTGGGGTTCATGGCTTCTTGCATTCTACTCACTCCATATGCCAGACTGCATATGAGGAAACTACAATGGTACCTAAAAAGCCTTTGGTGTCAACACTCCCAAGACCTGGAAACACTTATACCAATGATACCTTGTTTAAGTTAAGATTTGTTTTGGTGGGCGGCAGCAGCATGCTACCACAACAAGGGACTCCACCTCTGCAGCTATCCTCAGAGGGGTCCCCACCAGGGATATCCTGGAGGCTGCAACATGGACATCTGTTCATACCTTACCAAGCATTACCACCTGCCTATCTTCCCCAAATCCGGGGCAGGCTTTGTAACCACAGTATTGCAGGGCATCCTAGCCATCCCCCAGTCTTCTTGAGTGCCTCCATCCTTTTCTTCAGCTTTGGGAATCAACCCAAATGTGATGACTGCAACAGTAAAACACGAAGAACATAGTACAGTTGTGTACACTTACCATAAATGTAGATGTCCGAGTGTATTCACTGTTGCAGTCCTGGTTTCACCCCCCCATCCCCTTGTCTCTCTCTCTCTCTCTCTGTCTCTCTCGCCTTACAAGGATTTTTTTGGTATTTACTTTCTACTGGTGGTGTTCTTCCACCATAACCTAGCTCCCTCTTGGGGGCTACTGACAGGGCAAGAAAAACTTATGTAATGGTGTCAGCTGCCTTATTTTTATACCACTAACAACCTGACATCAGTCCTGGAGTGACGGCAACCGATGCAGAAATACTAAGCCTCTGGTATTCGGGCCAACTGAGGGTACCCTGGCAGGGATAATCCATATGTGATGACTGAAGCAGTGAATACACTTGAACATCTACGTTTATGATAAGTGTACACAACTGTACTTTTATGTTTCAGATCCCAGGCCCAAAGGTTCCTCAGATCTGACAACCTCCCATGAGTTGTTCTGCTCTGTTGGACCAGGAGGTCTCTTGGAGCTTACACTCCCCAGTCATACCACGAGAGCAGGCTTGGATCTCGTTGGATCCAGCCCTGCCTCGTGGGACTTAGGTGTGGGTGAGTTCGGATCCTACTTCTGCCTTAGAGCAGAGCGCCTGTCCTCTGTGCCAGAGATTCCCTTGGCTCTGACTACCTTTTTGTCAGATCCAGGGACTTCTTTGGATCAGGGGTGGAGTGCCTTTGAGCTTATGAGGAGGGTAATGACTACATCCCAATCTCAGACACACTCTCTCTGGGATCTTCCTTCCACTTCTGGGCCGATTACATCAGCTTCTCAAGTACCCTTTCCACAGGACCGCAGAGACCTTATGCCTCAGGACATCCAGCAAGGGACCCACCCTCTCTGAAACTTCCCCAGGTCACTCCACTGAGGATTTGCAAGAGGAAGCTTCTGGACTCCCCAGAAGAGTCGGTCACATCTGATACCGACCTCGATGATGCAGAAGGGTCCCCTCGATCACCTCCTGAAGACGTTTCCTTCAGAGACATCCTGGAAATGTTAAAACATAGAGATGACTGGCAGTCCACAACCCCTTCAGCTGAGGAATCAGTATACCTGAAGGCCTTTGGGTCTCACCCTTCCACCTCTTGGGTGACCCTTCCTTCCAATGAGCTTATTTAGTTAATCTATTGGAAGGCTTGGAAGACCCCAGACACCATTGAACCTACTCCTGGGAGGCCAAATAAATACATTACTGCCGCTTTGGACAAGGTTGTCCTCACAAAAGGTGTAGCAGTTGATGCCATGATTTGGTGGCAGCCACTAAAAAATAACTATCTGAGACTAGTTCCACTATATCCGTTTCCCAAATAAAGATTCTAGGACCCATTCATAGATATGGGAAGTGCGTCTTTTCTTCAGCAACCTTCACCTTCCTGTCGCTGATTACTTAACACATTTTACTAGACTACAGAGGGATCTGATGAAGGAGTTGTCAGACTCCCTCCAAGGAGCTGTAGCTGATGAGATTGCAGACAAAGTAATCACTCAGCTCGCCACCATAATTCTGTCATACACTCTTCCATGAGACTCATCTCAATTGTAGCAGATGGATCGAGTAGGGCAGCGAGTTTAGACATCTCTCTTAGGAGGCAGGCCTGGATGTGTCTTTGTGATTTTGTGGAGCCTTTCAAGTCTTACTTCATTAATACCCCTTTTGATGGCTCCTCTGTCTTTGGGCCCAAAGTTAGAGATGCTCACCAGATGTGAACAGGAAGGCAAAACCTTATCTGCCGTTGGAGCATGTTTTTCCACAACCATCAGACCCTTTACAAAAGGTCAAAGAGGTAGTGGAAAGATGTGGTTCAAAAAAAATCACAAAGGTCTATGTTCTTAGTGTTTGACAATTGCAGTCATTACCTGTGGGTTATCCCTGCTGTGGTAGCCCTCGGTTGGCCCGATTACCAGAGTCAATGTTTTTTTGGGCCGGCTGCCATCGCCTGTAGTTTCACATCAGGTTGTCGGCGCAGTAAAGCAAGGCAGCTGACATCATTACATCAGTTTTTCTTGCCGTGGAGCCTGTTGCAGAAGCAGTTAGCACGAGTGCTGGTCAGTAGCTACCAGAAATTGAATTTCAGCAGAAAACGTCTAAAGCGAAGTACCCTTTTGGGGACCCTTTTTTCTTGCTCTAACCAGTGTCCGAAAAAGTTAAAAATTGTCTCGCCTGTGGAAAGCAGATCCCACACCAAGACTCCGTCAGCCAACAATCTGTCGACATTCCAAAAAACATAGAGATAAAGATAGAGACAGGCCACACAAGGCTAAGTCTTCCGACGACGCTACCGCTAAGCAAGTCGTCAGTTCTCTGGAATTCAGTGAGGCGTTTTCACAGCCCACTCGCTTTCTATACAGGCCTCTTCCGAGACCCTTTTGGAATCTGGTATGCCGCAGAAATCCACTTCGTCTTCCAAGCCTTTGGCTGCCTGTGCCTCGGTTGGGTCCAGAGCCATGACACAAGCACCAGCTTCTGAGGAGGCCTTTCGCTCTACCGATTCTAGACAAAAAACGACATCTTTGCATCCTACTACCGCTTCTCAGAGACCATCGGATTCTCTCAGGCCTAGAAGCCAGGCCACTCCTAGGAAATCTGCTTCTAGCCACCATCTTGCTACTGCTCCCCCACCGCAAGCTCAAATGCTTAAAATGGTGGAAGATATCCTCTCCCTTATCCGAGGTACTTAGGCCCCCACTCCAAAAAGGAAAAGGCATCCTTGTCCAGAAATTATAACAGACCAAGAGTCTGAGGAATCTGATTATTCTGCTTTTGAAGAGGAACATCCCTTAACTGTTTATGAGGATTCAGATGAGGAGGAATCCATCCATTCTGCCTCCACTCCAGAGGACCTCTCCTTTTGGGAAACCCTTCATTCCCTCAGGGAACATTTTCAATGGGATTCTCAAGACTTCCCACAGTCAAAGAAATGACATGAGAGTTTCTGGACCTGCCCCAGCACAGACCCCTGGCCATCCCACCTATTTTGGAAGTGGTGGATGATGTTTTCCATGAATCCAGCTTAGCCCCTGATGCCCTGTGTCCTGCTGCAACTAAACCTGACAGGTACTACAGAGTACCGGGTTTTCACAAATATCTGTACAGAAATCCTGCTGCAGACCCTGAGGTCATTACACAGGGACTTAAAGGAGCTAAGACTAGTTCTGCCAAGAATCCTTTTCCTTCTGACAAAGACTCCACAGCTCTGGACAGATGGGGGTAAGAAAATTTACACATCTACAACCTTAGTTATCAGAGCACTCAGTTGTCAGTTCCATCTGTTAAAATATCAACAACACACTTTGGAACAATTAAAACAGAAGATGGCTATCTCTCCTGACTGTGCCAACTCAAAAGAGGTATCAGAATTACTACACTCTGCTTGTCAAGTGGCCAAACACTCATTACAATGTGGATATCACTCCCTAGAAGCCTCTAGCAGGGCAGCAGTGATAGGATCTGTTATTAGAAGACATGCATGGCTGAAGAAACAACCTCTCCCTGATCATGTCACGTCTAAAGTTATTGATGCACCCCTAGATAAGGAACGCCTGTTTGGGGAAAAAGCAGAAGAGGTGCTTAAAAAGATGGAAGACAAAGCAAAATCTATGCAAACAGTAAAAGATTTCTTTCAAGTTCAACCTCCCAGATTCAGCAGGAACTTTTCCTCTAAGCACTGGGCCTTCACTGCACTTAGCAGACAGTGTGAAGGGAAGCCCCGCAGGGACAGGCCTTCCAGGCCCCTATCCCAGGGCCAGCAAAGAAGCAAACAATGGACCACTTCTGTCTGTAAGGCAGGGAATTCTAAGCCAAGCTTCTATGGCAAGCACTCACAATGACTCTCCCTCCCCCTCTGCCCTCCTTTCACTCATCAAAAACTAGGAGGAAGGCTCACCCTCTTCAAGGACATTTGGGTCTCTATAATCAAGGACCAATGGGTCTTAAAAATCATTTCTCAGGGATACAGATTCTCCTTCAGCGAACTCCCTGTTTCAGAAGGGTACCCAGACCTCCCCCCCAAACCAGTGGGCAGAGGCATTGAAACAGGTCTGAACTCTAATATCTCAGGGAGTAGTCAAACCTGTCCAACCAGATCAAACAGGAAAAAGTTTTTACTCCAGACTATTCTTTGTTCCCAGAAAAGAGGGCACTTGACACCCCATGCTGGATATATCCCAACTGAACACCTCCTTGGTGGTCCCCAGATTCAAATTGCTAACCATGCAGCAGCTCCTGCCCGACTCCCTCACAAAATGCCTGGCTTGTGACACTAGACCTAAAAGATGCTTATCTCCACATCCCCATCAGGGAATTGTGCAGAAAATTCCTGCGCTTCAGAGCAGGCTATCAACACTTTTAGTTCTCTGCACTGCCCTTTGGCTTATCTACTGCTCCCAGAGTATTCACCAAATGCTTGGCCCCAGCTATAGCATTCTGCAGACAGAGAAATATACAGATTTACCCTTACCCAGACGACTGCCTCATTCAGACATAGTGCATAGAAAAGTTGCTCCAGGACCTTCTCTTTGTCAAATTACTCCTAACTTCCCTGCGATTCACCATCAACGAGAAAAAATCAAAGCAAAACCCATCAGAAAAGTTGTTTTCCTGGGAGCTGTGCTAGACACAGCAACCCAAATGGCCTTCCTATCCCCAGAAAAGCAGAGCTTCCTGCCTCTCTACTTCACCCAGCTGGCTTCCTGAAGTCACCTCACTGTGAGGAAGTTCCTGCAAGCCCTGGGATACATGGCATCTTACATCCTTCTCATCCCTCTCACCAGGCTTCACATGAGAAAACTTCAGTGGTTCTTAAAGAACCTTTGGTGTCAGCACACTCAGTCCCTAGAGACCACTCTTCCTCTGATCCCTTGTGCAAGGGCCGAATTTCTCTGCTGGGCAGAGGCCTGTGCCATGAACAAGGGTCTTCCCTTCATCCTCCGCCCTTCCGGTCAAACCATCACCATCGACACCTCAGACATTGCTTAGGGTGCTCACCTAGCAGGCAGGTGTACCCAAGGCCTTTGGAATGCCCAGAAACTTCACTTGCACATCAACAGGAAAGACATGATGGCAGTGCAAAAGGCTCTGACTTTCTTCCAGCCCCATCTCAGGCCAGGGGTTCTCCTTATAAAAACAGACACCACCACAGTAATGTGGTACATCAACAAACAGGGGGTCACCCAATCTTACCCCCTGTGCAAGTTAGCCATGAGTCTCTGGCTTACAGCCACCTCCATGGGGCTACACCTAATTGCCCAATATTTACCAGGGATCAACAACAGTCTGGTGGGCCACCTAAGCAGAAACTTACTGGACCCCCACGAATGGCAGCTCCACAAAGAAATCTTCCTGCAAATCATCCAGGAGTGGGGGACCCCAGAAGTGGACCTCTTTGCCTTGCACCTCAACCACCAGCTGCGCAAGTTCTGTACCAGTGAGTATCACCTCCTAGCATGGAAGGTGGATGCCTTGACCTTCCCATGGAGCTCCCGCTTTGTGTACGCATACCCTCCTCTGCCTCTTATTCCCAAGGTTCTGATCAAAATAAGAGGGGAGAGACCAAAGGCCATCCTCATTGCTCCAGATTGGCCCAGACAGCATAGGTACCCCTTATTACGCAGTCTGACCTTACAGCCCCCAAAGCTGCTTCCCCTGATGTCAGACCTCTTGACCCAGGAGAGGGGAAAGGTACTGCACCCAGGCTTACAAACTCTCAAACTTTCAGCATGGCTTGTACACTAAAAACTAACAAGGAGTCCCTGTTAAGCAAACAGGTCCTGGAAATCGTCACAGAGGCCAGGAAGCCCAGCACAAGGAAATCATATGCAGGAAAATGGAAAGATTCTGCTCCTGGAAACAGTCAAAAGGGGGCAGTACCTTCCATCCCTCTCATCCTGGATTACCTAGCAGAGTTGCTCAATAGTGGCCTCTCTTTCTCCTCTGTTAAAATCCATGCCTCGGCCATCTCTGCCCATTATGATTTACACCCACCCCTCTTCTCACATCCTTTGATTAAACAAATCCTCCGAGAGGATTCTAATATCAGACCTCCCAGAAGGCCACCCACGCCAGCCTGGGACCTGAATTATGTTTTGGAAAAACTTACCTTACCTCCTTTTGAACCTGTCGCTTCTACAGAATTGAGATACCTCTTCAAGAAGACTGCTTTCCTACTAGCTATCACCTCAGCCAGAAAGGTTTCAAAACTTCAGGCTCTCATTGGCCGTTGAGCCCTTCATCATTTTCCATGCAGACAAGGTCTCCCTAAGGACTAACCCCTCCTTTATGCCCAAGGTGGTGTCTAATGTGACCCTTAACCAGGCCATACAGCTTCACACCCCTCAAAACAAGGGGGAAAGAATTCTCCACTCACTAGACGTGCACAGACAGCTCAGATACTACCTGGACCATACTAAACCCTTCAGAAAAACAGACCAGCTTCTTGTCAGCTTTGCCCCTGGGGGAGAGGGGAAGCCCATTTCCAAGCAAACCATTTCAAAATAGATATCACACACTATCCATTTCTGCTACAGACTACATGGGAAACCACCCCCTAAGTCTGTTCATAGCCATTCCGCTAGGGCAGCCTCCACTTCCACAGCAGAGGACTTCCCACCAGGGACATCTTGGAAGCTGCCACCTGGGCCTCTGTCCACACCTTTACAAGGCATTACCACCTACCTCTTTTCTCTAAGGCTAGGGTAGGGTTTGCCTCTGCAGTTCTGCAGGGCAAGCTGATCCATGCGTAGGTCTTTAACTAATCCTTCCACCCCTCTCCTCAGCTTTGGGAATCCTCCCACAGGTGATGACTGCAACAGTGAAACATGAAGAACATAGTACAGTTGTGTACACTTGCCATAAATGTAGATGTTCGAGTGTATTCACTGTTGCTGTCCTGGTTTCCCTCCCTTCTTCTCCCTTTTATCCTCTTTCCTTAGGGAGACATAAGCTTCTCATGGTGGCTTTTAGCCACCAGTGCCACTTTACCATATTTCCTTGTGCTTCCGACGGTTTAGGGCAAGAACTACTGATGTAATGGCGTCAGCTGCCTTGCTTTATAGCATTGACAACCTGATGTCAGTCTACAGACAACAGCAGCTGATGCAGAAAAACATTGACTCTGGTATTTGTGCTGGCCGAGGGCTACCACAGCAGGGATAACCCAAAGGTGATGACTGCAACAGTGAATACACTTGAACATCTACATTTATGATAAGTGTACACAGCTGTACTTTCCTAGGATCCAAACTCCTCCCTGAAGACTTCTTTTTTGCCTGGGCCCATCAAACCCAGGCTTCACTCACCAATATTGAAAAATTACATTTGAGGCCTACTTTGCTAGTCTCTTCCCTTGAGATCTGGGTGATCTATTAACAGCCTCACTGAGTTTGTCATCGACCGAAAGAACGTTTGTTTTGAGAACTCAGATGCAGCTGGGAGTTCTCTTAGCTCTTTCCCTGAGGAAAGGACTGGGCTCGGCCCCTTCCACCCAACTGTTTAGCTTCCTACGACATGTGCATTCTTGGAGCTGGTGTTTGTTGAATCCAGCCTTTTTGCAGTACCAGCTTTGGAATTAATAGCCCTGGAAACTTCACCTTCCCTCACCCACTCTGGGTCATGTTGTGTCCCAGAGACAGAGTGCAGGTGTCAGAGCCCCGACTATGGAGTTGACCCTGAGGTTTTCGGTACTGTGTCTATCACTCAGGGCTTCAGCATTGGACAGTTCGGTTCTGGGGTCCTCCTTGGAACCATCATCCCTTGGAATCGAGAGGGCTACCGATTGTGTTAAGTTAATTGTCTCTTTTTCAGTTCCGTTGGCTGAGTCAGCTTCCAAAGCTGTGGACAGACCAAGATGACTGGTATGTGTTTAGAGGTTGGGTCTATCTAGACTCCCTCTGAAGAGGGATTCTGCTTTCTCTTATTCTGGTAGACAGGGTCAGATGGAGCCATTAGGCTTCGAGACTATTCAGTGTTCAACTCCCTTGTCCATTTCCAACATGTTTCCTTCATGAGTCTCAAGGCACATTTCCTGCAAGAAGATGCATATTGATTCCTGTCCAAAGTCTTTCACTGAAGTTAAGTTGAGGGAGAAGCTTCCCCAGGGCCCCCCCCCCAAGAAAAACATATCCTTTGAAGACATCGAATTGATAAAACAGAGGAAGGATGGTTCACTGAAACTCCTTCCACTGATGAGTCTGTGTTTCTCAAAGCCTTGGGGGTCCAGCCCTTCAGTGTCCTAGGTCGTCACTTCTCCCAATGCCTTAATCAACCTCATTACTCAGCCTGGAAGGAGTCTGATTTGGTATATTCGTATTGCCTTCAAGGAAAGAAAGAAAACATTGGGCTAAGGGTCCCCTAGTAGATGCCATGGTGGTAGAAGCAGCCACAAAAAAGGAACTGTCCAAAGAGAGTTCCTTTGTCCATCCTTCTAACAGAAAGTCAAGGGTGTTGGAGAGATAGGGGTAAATAGACGTATGCTTTAGCCAGTTTTTCTTTGTGTGCTGAACTACATCACTCACCTGACATGTTTCCAGAGGGATTTGATGAAGGAACTCTCAAATTCCCTAATGACTAATTTACCGCCAGTTATCCAAAAAGCTGTGACAGCCCAGTTGTCTATCTTATGGTCATTCTCTGATGTTGCCATGAGAGTGCTGTCTAATACAGCAGATGGTGCAGCCTGAGCAGCCGGCACAGGTGTTACTATGTGATGTTATGAACTGGTGTAGCTCTGTGACTTTGTGGAAAACTTTAAGGCATCCATCGTAAATCCCCCCTATGATGGCTTCACTTTATTTGGACCAAAAGTCAAGGACACGCTTACCAGAAATGAGCAGAACAGTAAGATCTTGTCTTCCTTTGCAATCCATTTTTCAAACCTTCAGAAATCTTCTCCAGAAATCAGAGAGGAGGAAAAAATGTGGTTGAAAAAAATCTCAAGGTTTTCATCAGGACACTCCTGGAGATGAGCCTCCCAGAGGCAGAGGAAAAGGCAACTCCCTTGGATGTTGCCCACTGAGTGGTGGTCCACAGAACCAAGGTTTCCATGGGCCATTTACTGAGAAACCTTTTCACCGTCACTGAATGCTTGCCTGACTGCTGCACTGCGGAGGCAGTCGGGGGATGCTTCTCCTTAACACCCTCTAGCCTGGCAAAATGTACCGTCTGATTCCTGGGTGCTAAGTTTCATTACCAGAGATTATACAAAACCCTTTTTAGAACCCCCAAAGGAAAAAAAAAAGATTCCAGATACTCTACCCAGTCAGTTGGAATCTGCAGCAATGGAAGTGTCAAAGTTGCTGGACAAGAGACTCATCTAACTGGTCCCCCAGGATCGACCAAGATCCAGAGTCTATTCAGGGTTCTGTTTAGTTCCAAAAAAATACTTGAGTAAAAGGCAACAGTCAAAGATATACACAGACGCTGGAGGATAAACACTTTATATCAAAATAACAAGACACGGCAAAGCTTTCAGGTATAAACCCTTCTTCAGTGCATTCATTACAACAGTTAAAAACATAATGGTTATATAGTGTGGGTCAGCATCACATGACCTGCAGCCCAATAGTCACATGACACATAATTAATAAAATATAATGTATTTCATTTCAATTTAGTTTGCTGTAGGAATTTGAGAACAGGTTTCAATGTTACAACATCATTTATTCCTGGCGGTTTATCCGCCTGTAACCTAGTTATCCACTCATACTCCTTCACCTGTTCTCAAATTCCTACAGCAAACTAAATTGAAATGAAATACATTATATTTTATTAATTATGTGTCATGTGACTATTGGGCTGCAGGTCATGTGATGCTGACCCACACTATATAACCATTATGTTTTTAACTGTTGTAATGAATGCACTGAAGAAGGGTTTATACCTGAAAGCTTTGCCGTGTCTTGTTATTTTGATATAAAGTGTTTATCCTCCAGCGTCTGTGTAGTTCCAAAAAAAGACAGGGAATCCAAGACCAGTTTTGGATCTCAGCAATCTGAGTCAATCTGAAAAAACAGAGAAAACTGTGGATGATCACAATACAGTCCATTCTACCTCTGCTGAGGAAGGACTATTGGCTGTGCTCTATCAGTCTCCAGGATGCCTACTATTATATCAAGATCCACTGGCGGTTCAGGAGGTTCCTCACTTTCAGTGTGGAAGCCAACATTTATCAGTTCAGAGTGCTGCCTTTCCCCTATCTAGATGATTGGCTTCTGATTGCTATCTCCAGGAATCTACTTCTTACACATCTGTCATTCCTGCTACAGCTGACAACTCACCTGGGCACTTTACAAACAAAAGCAAGCTGACTCCTTCTCAATCTAAAGAATTTATAGGTTGCCGTGATAGACACTGTACATCCGATAGCAAACCTTCCCCCAGCGTGAGTCGCATCAATCAGATCCATAGCTCTCCAGGTGATAAATC
This sequence comes from Protopterus annectens, assembly GCF_019279795.1. Taxonomy (NCBI): domain Eukaryota; kingdom Metazoa; phylum Chordata; order Ceratodontiformes; family Protopteridae; genus Protopterus; species Protopterus annectens. The sequence continues at coordinate 3,305,360 of NC_056728.1, read as the reverse complement.
ATCCCAGACCCCAAGCTTGGCTGGTATTATGCCTCCTTGGTTTAATGACTTTCTGTGTAGTGATGGTTCCCTTATCCAGATACCACACGAGAGTTGTACAGTGGACCCAAGCCCTACAGTTGCCATAAAAACGTCATCCCCTTCATTACAGAGTATGTTTCACACAGATCTGCAGGTAGCACATTCTGTGGTGGATTTCATCCAGTCCAGTAACTCAGGGCAGGCTCTTCCATCCTCCAATACACAAAGCCACAGTTACCTTGGATGCCTTTCTCCTTGGGTGGGGGTAGGGGGCATTTCGAAGAGAGGATGATCCAAGGAACATGGTCTAGAAGTGTCTTGGAGTTAAACGCGGTCTTCTTTATGTTGCAGGCATTTGAAGACCATCTGCCCAAAGATGTGATTGCCATAAACTCAGACAATATGTCAGTGATTTGGTACTTCAACAAACAAGAAGGAACCCAAGCATATCCTCTTTACCGAGAAGCCATGAAAAAATGTGGCAATGGGCAGTGTCTTACATCTACTTTCTAGCAGCAAAACACATAACTGGGACATCCAACATTCTTGCAGAAAAACTGAGCAGAACCATACTACTGCCTCATAAGTGGTCTCTCAACAGCACAGTGGCAATGGCGGTTTTCAGCCACTGGGGCCAACCTTGCTGTCTCACCTTTTTGTTTCATCTCTAAATGACAAATGCATAAGTTAATTTGTCATCATCCCTCCACAGGGACAGCCACCAAGAGATGCTGTAGTCCATCTTTGGCCTCCAGGTCTCCTTTATGACTTATCACCAAATACCTCTCATTACCAAGTTTATTCAGAAAGCTGTTGAGTGCAAGACCAGAGTAAGCTTCATAACTCCGTTTCAGCCTTGCGTAGTGTGGTTCTCCTTTCTTTGGCCTCACCTTCTTCACCCACCATGAGTTTTTGATCCATTTCTGGATCTCCTCACACACCTGTCCAGGTTACCTCTACTAGACCTCAAGACCCTGAAGCTAACCATATGGTTTTTCCAATTTTAACTATAGCCAGAGATGCCAGGCTATCTTCCCCGGTAGTACATATAATTTCTTCTCAAAGAAACTCAACCAAAAAGACTTGTAAGAGCAAATGGAAATGGTTCTCCATCTGGGCCTTTCCTTACAGACTAGACCTTTTTTCAGCATCCTTACCAAAAATTTGGAAATTCTTTCAGAGCTTTTTATGGCTTGGTCAAATTATTAAAGTACAATTAGCAGCCATTTCAAACTTCCACATAGGACTCAACAGTGTTACCATTTCTTCCCTCAAATTGTCCAAACTCTTTCTTAGAGGAACTTTTTTATTGAGATCCTTAGTTTATGATCCGATGCCTCCATGGGATGTCACTGTATTACTTCCATCTCTAATCCAAAAGCCCTCTGAACCAGCAGCATCCATAAATATGAAGTTTTTTTCATAGACTTATTTCTCTGGTTACCATTACGGCTGTTCAATGGGTGTCAGAGCTACAGGCACTCTTGAGTAAGTCTTCCTTCGTTATCTTTTGTAAAACAAATAGCGTCTTTGAGAAATAACTCCTCTTTCTTTCCTAAAGTAACCTCTGAATATAACTTGAATCAACAGATTGATTTGCCAGTTTTCTCCCCCAATTTTCCAATAAAGGAGAAGTTTAAGAGCAGGCAAGATGGACAACAAACATGGAACGTTATGGTAAGTACATAACTTCTTTATGTTATGTCGTCCTATCTTTCCTTCATTCTTACTGATTGGGACAGCATCCCTAGCACCATATATCATGGGCGGCTCACGGGAGTATATTTTTCAGGACAGTGGAACAAACAAAAGAAGCCCTCTCCCTGGAGATCATGTCTACCTTGTAATGAGTAATGAAGATGTAAGGTTTGGCCCATGTAACCACAGCACAAATATTATCAAGTGGTAGTGTAGTCTGAAACATGATGAAGTTGCAGTTGCCCTTGTGGAGTGATCTTTGACTCTAAAGGGGAGATGTCTATTATTAGAAGTGTATATAAATGTGATACAATTTGAAAGCCATCTCGAAATTATGACCTTTGAAACAGAATCATCTTTTTTAGCCTCTGAAAAGGAGATGAAGAGCTGATCAGACTTCCTGAAAACTTTAGTTCTGTGTAAATAGAAACAAAGTTGCCTATGTACGTCCAACTGGTGGAGTATGTATTCTGCCTTGTTGCCATGATTGGGGAAAAAAACTGGAAGCTTAATAGATTGATTAAGATTAGCTTCTGAGCACATTTTTGGTAAGAAAGATGGATTAGTTCACTGAGACACCCTGTCCTTATGGAAAATCATATAAGGAGGTCTGAGTGACAAAGCTTGAAGGTCCGAGACATTTCTGGCAGATGTGATAGCAGTCAGTAAAATTGTTTTCCATAATAAAACTTTGATGTCACATGTTGATGCAGGCTCAAATGAAGGAAGGATCAGGCGAGAGAGTACAAAATTTAGGTCCCAAGGTGGAAGAGAGTCCTTGATGGGGGGGGTCTTAATAAGCAGGTGCCCTTCAGAAATGCTCTGCATAGTCTGCGGGAAATCAAATTTGGAGTTGCATCACCTGCATGAAAACTGGAAATTGCAGCCATTTGAACCTTGATAGTAGCTGCAGCTGAACCTTTATGAAACAGTTCAGCCAGGAAATCCAAAGTAGAGCTAATAGGCGCAGAAAAAAGGGTAGAGATTTCTTTCTGAAGCCCAATAAGAGAATCTCCTCCATTTACTGAGATATAATTTTCTAGTAGAGGACTTAAATGAGGAGAGAAGTATGTGCTTTACTGCTGGTGTGAGAGTAGAAAGCCTGACTATATTTGGAACTGGGGCAGCCAAGCTGTCAATTTGAGGGTCTGGAGGGAGGGGTGGTGCGTTCCCAATAAATGAGTCAGAAGGTCCAGAACTGGGTCCAAAATCCACTGTTCATCTTTAAGATGAGGCCATAGGAAGGGAAACCAGATCTGAAGAGACCAGTATGGGGGCAATGCGAATCAGCCTGCTTCCCAAGGATTTGGCTTTCTGAATAACTCTGGGTATGAGAGGGAAGGGGGGGAAAGGCATAAAGAAGTCCCAAGGGCCAGTCGTGCACTAGTGCGTCCCTTGGTGACTCCCCTGGAGGGGGGACTAGGGCAAAGTAGTTGCTGCATTTGGTATTTAGGGGAGTGGCAAAGAGGTCACAGCAAGGCTTGCCCCACTTTCGGAAAATCCTTTCCACTATCTTTTGCTTCAGGATCCACTCGTGAGGCATGAGTACTGCCATACTGAGTCTGTCTGCTATCATGCTGGATCTTCCTGGGATATGTATTGCCACTAGAAAGCGCTGGGAAGATGTCCATTCCCACACTCTGAGCGCCTCTCGACAAAGGGAGTAAGACCTGGTTCCTCCTTGTTTATGTACCAGACCACCAACATGTTGTCTGTCTGAACTGGAATTATTCCTAATGGAAGAGAGTTCTGAAGTGCCTACAACGCCAAAAGCACAGCTCTCATCTCTAGGACATTGATGTGCAGGTAGGCCTCATGATCCTGCCAGGTGGCTTGGATGGTCCTCCCCAGATAATACCCCTCCACCATATCTGGGAGGCGTCTGTGGGTCACCGTGACTATAGGCTGTCGAGGAAGAAAGGGATGACCTACTGTCACGTGGCTGGAACGGAGCCACCATCTCAGGTCTCTTGCAAGATTCTGTGATCATGATTTTGTGAGACATGGGTGGTAGTTGAAGAATTCTCATGTGCATGCGAGCTAAAGGGATTAAAGTTTTGTCATGGTTCCCAGGAGTTGAAGAACTGTTATTGCTTTGACTTTGGTCTTCGACATGAGATTGAGAATTTGCTGTCTGAGTAACTTTCCTCCGGCAATCTTAGAGACTGTGTCTAGGTGTGCTCCTATATAAATATGTTGCGATGGCAACAAAGCAAGATTTTCTGAATTTATAGTAACCCCCCCCCCTGGTTCTGCAGACCCACTCTGCCGCGAGGATGGTGTCTAGCATTATTAACCCCCCCCCCTGTCCCTGGGGAAGGATTCACCTTTTACATCTGGAAAAACTCCCTGGGATTTTTTGAACCACATTTCCCGCACCCCTTGGACCCTTAGGATACATTCTCGAAGGTACGGAAAAATGCACTCCAATGGCATAGAGAGTTTTACCTTCCTGCTCACATCTGGTGAGTGTATCTTTGACTTTTGGTCTAAAGAGAGTGGAACCATCGAAAGGGGTGTTTACAAAGGTAGACTTAAAGGGTTCCACGAAGTTACGTAAGTGCATCCAAGAGTGTCTCCTCAGGGATACTCCCAAACCCGCTGCTGCACTCGCTCCATGTGCTACATATGAAATGAGTCTCATGGAGGAGTTCACTATGGAGGTTAAGGTAGATAACTGAGAGGTCACCTTATCTGAGACCCCTGCAGATAATGAACCTTAAAGAGCATCTCTTAGCTCCTTCAGGAGACCTCTCTGTAGTCTTGTGAAGTGTGCAAAGTAATTCAGCGATCTGAGAGCAAATGTTGCTGAAGAAAAGACACACTTGCTATATCTGTGCTTCGCACGAGACTCTTTGTTAGGTGGATGGCCAGATGATGTTTTGGCTAGTTCCTTCTTGGTGGCTGCTGCTACCACCATAGCATCCACAGGAACACCCGTAGATAGAAAATGTTTAGTCATTTGGGGCTGTAATAAATTTGTTAGGCCTCCGAGGGACTGGTTTCACTGCATCTGGTGACTCCCACGCCTTCCGACTAACTAGTTCCAAAAGTTCATCGAAAGGCGGAGATACCCAGGAGGCTGAAAGGTGAGATCTGAATGCTTTCAGGTACACTGACTGCTGCTCAGAAGGGTTGATGGACTTCCGTCCACCTCTCTGCTTAAGGACCTCTAGGATATCTGCAAAGGAGATATCCTCAGAGGACTACCATGGGACCCTTCCGATTCCTCGAGATCAGTGTCATATGTAAGAAACTCATCCGAGGAGTCAATATGCTTCCTCTTGCAAAGCCTCTTCTGGGTACCCTCTTTAGAAGGGTACTCTGGTGAGGTTTTGGAAGAGGGAAGTTCACCCAGTGGGGTATCCTGAGGTCTAGGATCTCCGCTGGTCTGTGGTTTGGGTGGTGCAGAGACAGAAGCAGGTGCCTTAGGGAGAAGAATGTCAGAACCTTCGTGTAGAGCTGTGTGGGAGGACAGCACACTCCTCATCAGCTGAAAAGCCCCTCTCCCCTGATCTGAGGATCCCTCCAACTCCGAAGAGACAGAGGAAATCCCAGGAACCAAGGGAGCTGGCTCCAAAGCTGATGTAGGCACCAAGCTCACCCGTGCCATGGCACCGAGGGGTAAACTCGGACCCAAGTGTTGTGGACCCGAGTTGTCCCCCTCCCGGACCCGGCTGGAGAGCTTTGGCCCCTAGACATCCTGGACAGCACCAAGAATGTCGGAGCAGACGACAGTTCTGAAATCCCAACTGTGGGTCTTGGCACCGATAGTTCTATCATGATCGGTTCCAGACATTCCTGCTCTGATGATACAGGTTGGCTCAGAGGAGGAATTGTAGTGGATGAAAAAATCTGTACTGGCTTCGGGTCTGAATGGGATGGAGCCAGCAACTCCAGTAGCCTTCATACCACCATACATCATCGTCCGATAAAGTTCTGGACGACTAAGAAGAAGGGGTCGATGAGGTACGTCTTTGTAATATGGGTGATGTCAGTGTCGGGGAGACCGGTGTCAATTCAGGAGACCGGCTTGTTTTTCCATTGGTTCTGAAAACTTAGGAGCCGAGGATGAAGACTTATCGGACCCATGTTCCTTCGGATCCGAGTGAGTAGATTTGAACACTTTTTTGGCAGGCTCTGAATGGCCTGAGGATGAAGAAGAAGAAGACCTTTTGTTAGATTATTTAGTCCATAGAAAAACAATGTACTTGTAAGAAGATGTAACTGGTGAAACCAAAAGTAAAACCACCATCAGCTTTAATAGGACAAATGACAAATACAAAACACAACTGACTTAGCGCTTTCACCCAACTAGGGAATCTTCAGAGTCAGTTAGTAAAATTTTTAACAGTCCTAAATAAAATTCAAACATCTTTCAACCAATGAGCATCAAATATAGTACATTTGCTGTAATGAGCTCTAGAATTAACTCTTAACGTTACAGCACAATTTTAGTAATCAAACAAAACTTTGCTTCTCATTCAATCCAAATGTTAACTAATGACTTGTTAACAAAAACATTTACCCTACAAATTCCATCTGTGTATTTCTTTTTGAGAAAAAAACATGACCAAAATTAGTCAAATACTTGAAGCTTTGTGTTTTAGTATACATGCCAAAGAGAGTGTCATTGATGCCAGGTCTTGTACTGGCATCTAATCTAATCTACCGTAGGCATTCTCTGACTTCAGGTATGTTTTTGTAATCACCTCCAAAATCTTTTGTGTAAATTCTATCGATGACAAAAAATGTAAATTTTTTAAAATTCACACAGTCCTTACTGTGTATGTACAAGGAATTAGTTGACTTTTTATTTTTTTATGTCCCTGGTGCGTTCCAATATTCTTTGTTTTAATTTCCTTGTGGTCATACCAAAGTAAAACACTGGACATGACAAACAAGTGGCCACATATATCACCATGTTCGTGTTACAATTACAGTAACCTGGACACACCAGTGACCTTTTGTAATTACCAACTTGTACATATGGACCATCGTTGATATGTTTACATGCCTTACATTTTCCACATTTGGCCATCCTTGCAGGCCTTTGTCCAACAGGTTTAGGGATTCTCTCTAGAAATTCCTTAATATTTGTACCCCTACTATTAATGCATTTTGGACCTTCTCCTATAGTTTCTAGTTTGTCTATGGGGAATATGTTATACCATCCCATTTTAATGATTTCCTTCACTTTACCAGACATGGTGTTGTACTGCAGCACCATCCCTGCCTGAGTGTCAGTATGCTTGTGATGTTTTTCAACTATTTTTTCTGTATCTCTTTGTTTGTCTATTAAAATGGGTTTAAAGTCTATTCCCCTTCTTTGGACAATGTCTTTCCTGGTTGATGTTAATAAGTCCATAGGGTTAACCTCTTTCCGTAAACAAATAAATTAGTATGTCAACTTCTTTTAAAAATACAATATCATTACTTATTATATGGGATGACCTGATCATCTGCCCCTTTATTACGTTTTTCTTGATGTAATGTGGATGGCAACTCTCATAATGTAGGAAAGTATTACTATATGTCTTTTTCCTGAATAAACTTGATTCTATCTTCCCGTTACTTGTATATCGATGTAAGTCCAGAAAATCAATCGAACTCTTGCCCACCTTACTGGTGAATCTCAAAAAAGTTGCGGTTTGATTTAAGTATGTTATATAGTCATCTAACTCTTCTCGAGAGCCCTTCCAAAGAAATAATATTTCATCCAAAAATCTTAAATAAATAATCATTTTGGATGCATAAATAGATGACAAAACATATTGATCCTCCCATTCATCTAGTACCAAATTGGCAAGTAATGGAGCACATCTAGCTCCCATTGCAACTCCTGTAGACTGTTCATAGTATTCACCCTCAAAGTGAATATAGTTGTTTTCCAAAACAATTTGCATTAAATCTACCAATAAACTTATTTTAACTTCGTGGATACAACTATATTTTTCCAGGCTTTTGAAAAAACATTCCAAACCTATATTCTGGGGTATTACTGAGAATAAGTTGACAATGTCAACTGTGACGAACCAAAAGTCACCCAGTTTAGAAGGAGGAGTACGTATTGTTTGATATGTGGTTCCATTTTTTCAGCCTTTTCAGGGACCAATTGGCATTTTTCATGCGAACTAACCTTAGAGCGGTTTATGTTTTATTTCACAACCGCTAACCAACAGGCGTTGATGTTACAATTCAGTTTTTCTTTGCAAGCGGACTTTTTCTTATTTCTTCAAAACAAAGATTACTGATTAATCTCGAGTGAACATCATTGACATTTCGTTTTTTGTTTTTTCTGGATTTTTACTGTGTATTATTAGTTGAACTTTTATGGACTGGAGGGACACTGTTTAAGCAATTACTGTGTTGAACTGGGAAACAGTGGAGCTGATTGTTTTATATGTAAAGGCAGTGATTGCTTTAACTTAGCTACATGACATGTAATTTCATTTATTTATTTTTTTACATGAGTTGGTGACTGCAGTAGTTATAAGCGCACGTATTATGGAAAAACATTTAAGGTATACTTTTATTTTTAAGTGACGCTTTACTACTAGAGGTTGACCATTGGTTAACATGTCTTCATTTTTCAACGCAGTATTCAATGATTGTTTTGAGCAGTGGAAGGCAGATTAATTAAATGGAGGTCTTTATAGCCTCTTAGTTTTATGGAAGTTATATTACTTGTATATTATTTTTTGTATAATTTTTATTTGACATTATTGCAAAATAATATGGCGCACTAGTATCTATGGTTGAATAGCAATATGTGAATGTTTAATAGAGCAGTACGAGGCTCCGTGAAATGTGATTTAACACGATCAGTTTATCACATTGACTACGTTATTTGTTGAATAATTTATATATAGTACACATTAATGTTTTGGACTGCATAGAGGTGTTTACAGCAGTATTTATTTCATTTTATTTTATTTTAGTTTATTTGGTTATTCTAAATATATATTTCTGAAATTTTGGGTTCAGGCACCTAGGCAGCAAGACATTTCCCTGTGGTACATTTGACTGGGGGACACATGGCTGAAGTGACAGTCAGCTGCAGAGAAATACGGCTGTTTGCAAATTCCCAGTGGGCAAAGAGAAGCACACCCTGCCATGCTTACAGCTTTAATAACCAAATGTATGGAGGCAGAAGAAGTAATGAGTGTTATGCTCAGTGTAGAGTACATACTTGTGTAACTACAACATGTAGAAGTGTGCTACAGCATGGAGGAAATCCTGCAGGCTACTATAGTCACATTTATGCTCCAGTATGCATTTTAGGTAATGTTCCCTAGAGAATGTAAAGGGGGTAATGCGCCACACACACACTGATTATAAAGGTACTGCCCATTGTGTACTGTGTTTGTACTGTCACTGACATGCCCTCTGGCCAGCCTGCTGCTAATGCCTGCCATATTGCCTACTGTGTCATGATGTCCTTCAAGGATGCATCTGCAGTCCTAACAAATGGGTTGTCCTGGCCTCAGGCAGCCCTTCGGTTGGCCGGATTCCAAAGTCTGGGTCTGGCCTCAGCTGGTGTCGCACTTCACCCGACGTCATAGCTGCAGTTCTTCGGGTATAAAGGCATCAGCCGACGCCATTTTCCTCAGTCTTTCTTGCCGCGTGGCGCCCGAAGCAGAAGCTGTTCGCAAGTGCCGGTCGGTCAGATCCAGAGATTACTACTACCGAAGACTTCTAAAAAGCTAAGTACCCCGTTGGGGACTCTTTCTTGCCTCAGCTGATGTCAGAAAAAGTGAATAACTGTTTAACTTGTGGGAAACAAATACCTCATAAAGACTTCCACTCTTACTGCCTACCTTGTTTAGGCCCAGACCATGACGTAGCAGCTTGTTTAGCCTGTGCTTCCTTCAACCGACAGACGCTTAGACGTCGGTCGGATTTTGCAGAGGAGTTTTTTGGCTCCGCTTTTGCTTATATCATGCCGTCGGAGACTCCGACTTCACATTTAGCTAAAAAGCGTAAGGAAAAGGACCGACACTCGTGGTCCGTGGTTTCAGCCGAAACCGCAGTTAAGCCAACCGCGAGTGTCTCGGTTTCGGCTGAAACCGAGTCTGCGGTTCTTCCTTCGGCCGAAAGCATGCCTCCTACTACCGAGGCCTCTTCCAGCTTGGCTGAATCTGCTACTGAAATTCCACCTGCTCTTACAGTTTCCTCAGGATTTATCAGATACTATTCCCCTAGATGTATCTACTCCTGCACGTGGAGCTGCTAGGCCCCCTGCATCCATGTCAATTAAGGCCTTTGCCAGGGCTAAAGCAGCTAAATCTTCCAAGGCCGTGCCTACTAAAGCCCTCTCTCACAGGCCTAGCTCTAGTACTCAAATGCTTAGTCTAGCAGAGGATCTCATTTCTTTTATCAGGGGATCCCAGTCTTACCCTGATAGGGCCTCTCAACCCCCTCCAGAGAAGAGACCTAGAGCAGAACCCCCTGAGCCAGTTTCTACTGATTACTCCTCAGATGAATCAGAAAATACAAACCCTCCTGAGGGCCCTTATTCTCCATATGAGGACTCTGATGCAGAGGACTCCATTCCTTCTGCCTCTCCTCCTGAGGAATTTTCTTTTGGGGAAACCTTGCATGCTATGAGGGAACAATTTCAATGGCAGGGCCAGGATTTCTCAGACTCAAGGAAAAGGCTTAGGACTTTTTTGCATTTGCCACAGCGTAGGCCTTTAGCCATTCCTCCAGTACTTACAGTTGTGGATGATGCATTTAATGATGCTTGTACTGCTCCTGATTCACTCCCTCCGGCCCCTGCTAAGCCCGACAGATACTACAGGGTTCCGGACACACATAATCACTTGTATAAGGCTCCTTTTGCAGATCCAGAAACTATTTCACAGGGCCCCAAGGCTGTAGCAGCTACCTCTGCCAAAAACCCACTCCCCTCTGAAAGGGAATCTAGGGCCTTGGAGAGATGGGGTAAAAAAGTTTATACTTCTGCTACTCTTTCGGCTAGGGCCTTAAACTGTCAATTCCACATGATTCAGTATCAGGAATTTATGTTAGATCAGTTATCTAAAAAGCTGTCCTCACCTGAACCTTTAGACAGAAAGTCACTGCAGGAAATGGTACATAACATACAACAGGTCAGTAATCATTCCTTAAAATGCGACTATGATGCACTGGAGGCCTCCTTTAGATCAGCTATGACTGGTACAGTGATCAGAAGGCATGCATGGTTAAAAGAGCAGTCCTTACCAGACCATGTAAAATCAAAGCTCCTAGATGCTCCCATGGATAAACACAATTTGTTTGGCTCTCCTGCACAGCAAGTGCTGAAGAAGGTGGAAGAAAGCAAAATCTGTCCAGACAGTCAAGGATTTCTTACAGGTCCAGCCTCCAAGGTTTAGTAGGAACTGGCCTTCCAAGAATTGGTCCTTTCCAGACACCAACAGAGCACAGAGAGGCAGGAATAGGCGCACAAGAGGCAGAGGTCAATCCAGAGGTGCCTACAGGGGACGTCAGTGGCAGCCTAACAACCAGCGAAGTACTGCTGCAGACCCAGCCACTACCACTTCCACAGGACAATCACAGTGACTTGGCTCTGAAGCCGCCTACCAGGGAACAACTAGAAGCACACCCTTAGGCGGAAAGCTAGCCTTATTTTCAGTAAACTGGCATTGCATTACAGGAGACAAATGGATTTTACAGACAATAGACAAAGGTTACAGGTTTCACTTCCATACTCTACCAAGGAAGAGAGGAATGCCAAACCTACCTCCAAATCAAAAGGCAAACGCTCTAAAACAAATAGACAACTTAAAAAGGATGAGAGCTATAGAAAAGGTACCATCTATGGAACAAGGGCAAGGATTTTACTCCAGACTTTTCCTGGTGCCAAGGAAGGAAAATCAATGGAGACCTATTCTAGACCTGTCCGCTCTGAACACATACCTCATTGTCCCAAAATTCAAAATGCTGACTCTACAGCAGCTTCTTCCCATGCTGGGCAAGGAGTCTTGGCTGGTAACTCTAGATCTCAAGGAGGCATACCTGCACGTCCCCATACGACCAAATTGCAGAAGATACCTCAGATTTCTTGCAGGATCAGAGCATTATCAATTCTCAGCATTGCCTTTTGGCTTATCTACTGCACCCAGAGTATTCACGAAATGCCTGGCATCAGTAATTGCTCATTGCAGGCTTCAGGGAATTCAAATTTACCCTTACCTGGACGATTGCCTGTTACAAGCGGACAACAAAACAAATTAACAAAAGACTTGAAAAGGGTCATTCATCTACTGCAAGCCTTGGGATACACAGTCAATATAAAAAAGTCAAGGCTGTTGCCATCCCAAAGGATAACCTTCTTGGGTGCAGAACTGGACACATCAAATCAAATGGCATCCCTCACAGCAGAAAAACAAAAGCACCTTCCACTCTACTTCATGGCATTAACAACGCAGAACCAGCTTACAGCAAGGAAAGTCCTGCAAGCCCTGGGTTACATGGCATCCTGCATAATATTGATCCCATATGCCAGACTGCATATGAGGAAGTTGCAATGGTACCTCAGGAATTTATGGTCTCAGCACAAGCACAGCCTAGAAACCCAAATTCCAATAATTCCATGCCTGAAGCAAGAATTCCGATGGTGGGCTCAGGCCTGTCAGTTGAACAAAGGACTGCCCTTCCACAGCCCTCAACCAAGCCAGACTATCACCACAGACGCCTCAGACCTCGGTTGGGGCGCACACATGCTGGACAAGTGCATACAAGGCTTATGGACTCAAGACCAGCTAAACCTACACATAAACCAAAAAGAGATGCTGGCAGTAAAACTGGCAATTCAAGCATTCAGACTGTTTCTCCAACAGGGGCAATTGCTGATAAGGACGGACAACACCACAGTTATGTGGTATATCAACAAGCAGGGAGGCACACATTCATATCCTCTATGCCGGATGGCAATGGATCTCTGGAATGTGGCCCTAAGCCTAAACATACAGCTCAAGGCAATATTTGTGCCAGGAAAAAAAAACATACTAGCAGACATCTTAAGCAGGACTACCACAGATGCCCACGAATGGATGCTGCATCCAGACATCTTCAAATCCATCACAAGGAAATGGGGACTACCAGAGATAGACTTATTCGCATCCCCACACAATCACCAATTGAAAAAATTCTGCACAAGGACATACCACCCACTTGCTTGGAAGGTGGACTCCCTATCTTTCAGTTGGAAAAACCTGACAGCATATGCATTCCCACCTCTTCCTTTGATGCACAAGGTGCTATTGAAGATCAAAGAAGACCACCCAAGGATCATCCTGATAGCTCCAGACTGGCCGAGACAGCACTGGTACCCACTACTGAGGAGTATGTCTCGGGAACTCGAATGGCCTCTACCCCTGGTTCCTTTACTGCTAACACAGAACAACTTCAAAACCCTGCATCAGAACCTGAAAACACTGCAGCTAGCTGCTTGGAGCATTGCATAAGACAAAATAACCCAGATTTATCTCAAAGGGTTAAAGACATTATCTTGGAAGCTTGCAGACCCTCAACAAGAAAAACTTACTCAGCGAAATGGAAAAGATTTCTCTTTTGGAGTGCAGCAAAAGGGCAAAATGTAGCACTGGTAAACATAGCTCACATCCTGGAATACTTAGCAGAGCTTTTCCACAATGGCCTGTCTTACTCTTCCATTAAGATTTATGCGTCAGCTATTTCAGCAGAATACAACATGGATCCTCCAGTCTTCTCTCATCCTCTACTCAGGCAGTTTCTGAGAGGAATCAAAAATGTAAAGCCACCAAGGAAGCCACCATTGCCTACATGGGACTTGAACTTTGTGCTAGAAAAGTTGACACTTCCCCCTTTTGAACCAGCAGCAACAGCAGAATTACAGTACTTATCATGGAAAACTGCTTTCCTGCTTGCAATCACTTCAGCAAGAAGGGTTTCTGAACTACAGGCATTAATGGCAGTGCAACCCTTCCTTATCTTCCATCAGGATAGAGTGTCCATGAGAACTAATCCTACCTTTATGCCAAAGGTGGTCTCCAGGGTATCTTTAAACCAAGCAATCCACCTACCTACATTCTTCCCCAACCCACAGAACAGGGGAGAAAGACTGCTGCATACCTTGGATGTGCATAGGCAATTGCGCTACTACCTGGACAGAACCAAGAACAACAGAAAAACTGACCAGCTTCTGGTAGCATATGCCACAGGAATGGAAGGAAAAGCAATTTCAAAACAGACAATCTCTAAATGGATAGGAAATTGCATTAGATTTTGTTATTCTTATCATGGAAAGGCAACTCCAGAAAATATCAGACCTCACTCCACAAGGGCTACAGCCACTACTACAGCTTTTTTACGAGGAGTGGCTACAAAAGACATTTTAGAGGCTGCTACTTGGAGCTCCGTGCATACATTTGCCAAGCATTATAATCTACCCTTCTACTCCAGATCCCGAGCAGGTTTTGCAACTGCTGTGTTGCAAGGGATCTTAACTACACCATAATCTTGTTAGGGCCTCTCCCCCAGTTTGGCTATGGTATTCTACCCATTTGTTAGGACTGCAGATGCATCCTTGAAGGACATAGTACAGTTTTGTACCTACCATAAATGTAGATGTCTGAGAGGTATGCATCTGCAGTCATGATTACCCACCCTCCTTCCCCTCTGTGGTACTCCTAGGGTATTTGCCCATCTTGTAGCTAGCTGGGGGAATCTATTATGGTGTATTTGTTTGTATATATGTGCATACATGTTTATTTCTATTTGCTCTCTGTTTGGAAACATTTGCATTTATCCAAATTTAGCCTTCCTAGAGGGCATCTGGCATCTGGGGCAAGAAACACTGAGGAAAATGGCGTCGGCTGATGCCTTTATACCCGAAGAACTGCAGCTATGACGTCGGGTGAAGTGCGACACCAGCCGAGGCCAGACCCAGACTTTGGAATCTGGCCGACCGAAGGGCTGCCTGAGGCCAGGACAACCCATTTGTTAGGACTGCAGATGCATACCTCTCGGACATCTACATTTATGGTAGGTACAAAACTGTACTTTCCCTTGGAGACCATGGACATTGTTTTCCCCCTGCTACTTTGGATCTTGAAGTTGTGGGCATGACAACACATTCTTCTCTTTGCTGACAGGGAATTTGCAAACTGCCATATTTCTCTGCAGCTAACTGTCACTTCAGCCATGTGTCCCCAGTCAAATGTACCACAGGGAAATGTCTCGTTGCCTAGGTGCCTGAACCCTGAAATTTTATGTATATTTTTTATTTAATTTTATTTATAAGCATTTTTCAACCGAGGCAGAACTCAAAGGAGGTATTTTCAGTGCCACCTGCTGGTGTTTTATGAGTGGAACCAATATTGTACATCCATGTGAAGGTATTTTATGTCATTTGATATAAATTTTTTTGTCGTTGCACATATTTAATCAGTATTGGTGCAACATTCATAAAGAAAAACAAGGTTGTTACTGTTTACATTTGTATATCATAGGAATATGTAAACTTAGAGAAATTTTTACAAACATAAAATAGATTTTTGATATTTTATTTCTATTGACAATAAGGTCATATTATATTTTTCTAAATTGTGCTGTTATTTTTTCTGGAATTGTGTTTATTACAGTTGTGTGGAGTTTGTATGCATTTTTCATTGTTCCTTTTAGGGACAGCATCTTTTACGACACAATTTATGACACAATGTATAACTAAGGAAACATTATTTGTATAAAATTTAGTGTCTAGTTAAATATTTATAATTTACAGTTCTCTATTTACATTAGAAGAATATAGCATACCACTTTATGATATAAAACAGTGATTAACTACATATTCTTATAAACAAGATTTAGTTAAAAAAGACTAAGTTATACACAAATAAAAGGATGGAACAACTTATGATACAGTATCTAGACAAATTATTTCTTTATTACAAGGAAACAAAGATAATGACAAAAATGATAGCATTACCAGTTCACAAGCTGAACTATTCACTTTACACACCCCACCTGGTACCAATAGGGATAGAACTCACAACATAGTCCCATTGAGAGTCAATGTCAACAACACAAATTCTAATATTAATTCCAACAGAATGGGAGATTCTAACAGAGTAATTAGAACTGGAACAACGTATGACATTGAAGATTTTTTAATAGCCCCTGTAATGGGTGAAGCAACAGGGAGGGCTCAAAACTCTGATTTAGGGACGCTCAATTCTCAGTTGTTTAAATTTGAAAATTTAGTGAAAAAATATAAATCTCTACAAATGGACAATGTCTTCTTGGAACGCTCTATTGAGCTTAACCAAGTGCCTAGAGGCCTTAGGGTTTTTAAGATCCCCATGGGTATTGAAGCTAATTCGGAAGCCTATGGGAATATGCTGGAATTGTTTGATAGAACGGGTTTAGATATGCTGAGAATAATTTTTAGAGACAACACCAGTAGGTTGGCAAATTTGAAGGATGATCTAGTTACACTCAAACAAAGCATTATTAATGACTTGTTGTTCGATAACTATAAAAACAGGTACGAGAGGATGATGATAGATCTAGACAAATTTGTAAAAACTAGTATGGAAAGGAAACAAAGAAAAATTCAAAGAGATACAAATGAATACAAGGACAAAAAGGCTTATCCTAAGCTGAATATCAAACAGGGACAGTGGGATGTAGACAATAAAAGAAGAGACACTATGCAGACAGAATTAGAGGATGCGGGTGGAATGCAAGATGATGTTGACGAGGGAGGGTTTTTTTTAGAAAACCCACGCCCACTAAGGCGATCCGATCTGTTAAAGAACCGGGGTCAGTCACAGAACCACATGGAAGAAAGAACACCCCACTGGCAGAACCAACAAGCAGGAGGCAACTGGAGGGGTGGTGGGGCAGAGGAGGAACAACTCCAACAGGAATTGGCAATACAGGGAGAACAACCATTACTGACAAAGGATAGCAAGAATTATATTATCAGTACTATAGAACTGGCATTGGACAGTATTGACCGTTATGTTGGTGTACCAATGAACAAGATCTATGGTTCACCTGTTATGCCCCTTAGTCCAGATACAAATCTTGACAACAGCGAAGGTCCAATTATCGTAAGTGATGGGTCTTTCAACATTTATAACTATTCAGATCTGAATATCTCTAGTAGCCATTTAAGTTTGATGAAAAAAGGATTCTTATTTGTACCTAATTTTAAACCTGATATAAGTAAACTTATTATCAATCTAAAATTGTATACGAGACAACTTAATTTAAAGTTATACTTTATGAATAAACCCACCATTGAAATGGAGAGGTGGATTAACACAGTCAAGTGGAGCAGTTTATTTATTCCGCCACAAAATCCTTTGATACTAGTCTTTGAACGCCTATGTTCCTCTCAGGTAAGAAGAATGGTTGAAACAAAACCATGCATTTACAAAAATTTGACACCTGCTGAAGAATTTTGTTTGAAGGAATTGTCAACAAGTAGACAATACAGGGTTATGAAGCCTGACAAGGGGGGGGTAGTTATAATGTTAAATACAGAGTACTCATGGAATATGCAAAATATATTGCAGGACTCTGACACTTATGCTCTGGTTTCTAAAGTTGATATTCAGAGGGCATATACCAAGATTGATTGGCAAATCTATGATTTCCTGTGTGAGGGAATAATCAGTCAGGATGAATACGACTACCTGACAGTAGAACACCCAGTTATGTCCAGCATATTCAGTATTCCCAAGATACATAAAGATACTACCAACCCTCCCTTTAGACCTATAGTGGCAGCTAGAGGATCAAAAACGGAACCTTTACCATCATACATTGACATATTTTGCAAAAACATCCTTGACTACATGCCACATATCCTAAAGGACTCATGGCATTGTCTAGATTGCTTTAGGACCCTGTTAAGTTCTAAACGGGGTGAATTTTGGCTCTCAAGAAGAGTTAGATGAATATATAACATACTTAAATCAAACCACAACTTTTTTTGAGATTCATCAGTAAGGTGGGCAAGAGTTCGATTGATTTTCTGGACTTGCATCGATATACAAGTAACGGGAAGATAGAATCAAGTTTATTCAGGAAAAAGACATATAGTAATACTTTCCTACATTATGAGAGTTGCCATCCGCATTACATCAAGAAAAACATAATAAAGGGGCAGATGATCAGGTCATCCCATATAATAAGTGATAATATTATATTTTTAAAAGAAGTTGACATACTAATTTATTTGTTTACGGAAAGAGGTTACCCTATGGACTTATTAACATCACCCAAGAAAGACATTGTCCAAAGAAGGGGAATAGACTTTAAACCCATATTAATAGACAAACAAAGAGATACAGAA